>NC_137541.1:159560016-159581078 GCF_963082525.1 Nesoenas mayeri
GGGCCAGGAAATGGAGAATACGTTACAAGTGTGCCCTCATGTTTCATGAGCGGTAAGCACTATACTTCTGAGTGATACTACTGTGTTGAGACACTTGGGAAGCGTCTTAGCTTCTCAGGAAGTCACAGTCAATATATTATACATATCGTTCATTCTGTTGCATGTATACAGGGTGACTGGTACACACTTCAAGCATTCTTCAAGCATTCTTCAGATAGGAGGATACTCAAAAATATTCAAAATCTCATGCTGGCACTGGTAGATATGTGTACAAGCAGGCTTTCAGGTACTGAGGGAATTTAACTGGAGCTACTATAACTAAAAGTGCTGATGGATTTGGGGTATGATGGAAATTTGGCAAAGGTTAGGATGATACAATTAGACTCTGATGCTTAAGTTCCTCCAGGTCCCACTTCACATCTATCAGCTTTGCTTGGATTGAGCTCTTGGCTGTTGAAAGAGAACAGAATCAACTTAAAATTAGGTTATGATTAAAAACCAACGGCTGTATGGAGGAAAAGATAACTCAAGTTTAACAGGATACCTAGGAATGAAAGAGAAATCCTTTTCTTGATATAAAAATATGCTACTGAACTCTGTTGAGGAGAGCTCGTGAACTACTCGCACTGAAGAAAGGGGAATATTTTTAGAGTAACACAGAAGACCTGAACATCATAGAAAAATGGATAATGGTAGCAAAGAATAAATCAGAAATAACCTTAGAACATGGTGAAATTTTGCTGTTCCCACTTTAAGCTTTGTATCTGAAACAAATAAAAGGAAACTGAAATAGCAGTGATGAAACTTTTGAAGCAAGTGTGTGAGGCAGAAACAAGGACTCTATGCTGGGAATGTTCCATGTGCAGCTTTCTGATATGAAAAAATAAATCACTAAAATTAGGCCAAAAATCCAATAAATAATTAGCAACCATAATGCTGGCTAACCTTTTCCCTTCTGAAATCTAATGCAGCTGTTAAGCAAAGGAAGATGCTGTGTAAGATCAAATGCTTTTAATCTGCTTTTCTGACAGTGTCTAGTAACAGAGACTTTTGAAGATGTGATAAAAATAATGTAACATTTTTTCCTTAGCACATCCTTCCAATTGCAGCGCATATTTCAGCTCAGGGATTTCCTGAGCAAGAGAGAGTATCTTTGTGTTTAATAACCCTCAGCAGATTTTTCTTCCATCTACTTGCCTTTTTCAACAGATGAAGACCTTTAGCATACAGAAGCATCCTCAGGTAAAAAGTTTCACCATTTCCTTAAGCTCTGTGAAAAACTATTTATGTTTACACTGAGCCTGCCACCTGCTGACATTTAAAAGCTCTTAGTTCTTATATTACAAAAGGTAAAGATAGTCATGTCTCATTTAAAACATTATTCAGATATAACATGGCTTTACACAGGCTCAGAAGATCCCTTTTTCTTGAGGGAAGGAATCAAGATAAAAAGAACTGGTGCAAGACAAATAACAGTACAAGTATTTTTAAATACATTGAGTTCTTCTGCCTTATTCTGTTGATTGCCTGGCATACAAACCTAAGTGTTTATTGTCACATACTAAGTGTGGGGTTGGCATGCTAAGACTTACAAATCTATTTGCTGTATCTTGATTCTGTACTAGTGGTTTATCAGTCTGCAAGCAGTAATCAAAAGGACAGGACATCCACAGCACAACCAGCCTCAAAACTCCCATCAGAGAGATACTGACCCAACCTTCTCAACAAGAGGAGCTTGCAGGGAAGGAGAAAGAGTATGCAATGGATGCCACCAATTAAATTTTAATTTTTCCCAAACAAGCAAAAAGTTAATTATATTTCCTTGCTTGCACAACATATATTTACAGTAAATTGTGAGACTTTTTTTTAAGACAGACAATTCAGACCTAATGGAAGCCACAGAATTTGTTGAAGATATGAGGTGAGTAGATGAGTCCTGTGATATCTTTACTTTTCCCTTCCAAATTTTGAGAGGTTACAAAAAATAACATTAGTTAGGTGACCCTACACTATAGGCAATTGCAAAACCACAGCCAAGTGTTAAGTAGTTACTATGACTGAGTTGTTTTCTTGTTTACAATTTCATATTGTGGTTTGCCATATAGTTATCACTGAATAAGCAACACTAAAAGCTGATCATAAAAAGGTAATGTAAAAATAACATACACATTGTCCCTCCAGTAGACTACTTCAGACTCCCAATTTCTGATGGTTTCCAAGTTCTCAAATGTGAATCACAGCTTTTTGTCCTTTTTCCCAGAAATATTAAATTTAATCACTTGAGTGATGAAAAAACATCCATGAGCCTTCCTCAACAATAAAAAGTATTATAAAAATTACAGACTTGTGCAACATTTTGAAATGTCAAAAATTCTTTCAGATACTTTAAGAACTAAAAGCAATTACAAATATGCAATTCATTTCTGAAATACACTTAGTCTAAATGTTCTTCTTTGTGCAATATCTTTTCTATTTGAAGGTGGCAAAGCATTAATTAATCCAGCACAATGAATCATCCACTGCAGCATCACAAAAGTAACTTACACAATCACACTGTACATAGGCAAATGTTTATGCTTTTTTTTTTTTTACAGCAGGACAAATAGCACTATCTAGAATTCTCAAATTCCTACTTTGGAAAAGAAAAGCTATTAGAACCCAGTTCAGCCTTGCACTTGAAAATTGTGCTTTTGTTTTCCAGTCTCACAGAAGGTAGTGTATGTTTGTAATAGTTCAGAATGAGAGGGGAAAAACAAACAAACAAAAAAACCAAACCCCAAACCATTCTATTGGTTGTAAACAAGTAGGAAATTTTGTATGATAAAATAAAAGAAAGGACTTTTGCATATACTGTAGATTATCAGTGCGCATACAGATGGTCCTGAAATGACAGGTTTAGAATCTCAAGTGAAATTCACCTTGTATAAGAGTTTCAGACAGCACTTAAACAGCAACGCACAAGCATCCATTCTCCTAAAGCCGAAACCACGGACAACCAATGCACCAAGAAAAAAACAACCAACAAAACCCACAACACAAAAGGTGACTATTCTGAAATGATATTTGACTCTTACACAGATATGGTCAGATGTACTTCGACAACCACCTGACCTCTGCTATAATCCAAGCCTCAAAACACAATACAAACTCCAGCCATTGAGCACTGGTTCAGCCACACCTGCAGCATTGGGTCCAATTCTGGGCTCCCAGTAAAAGAGAAATGTGAACATACTGGAGAGAGTCCAGCAAAGGGCCACTAGGAAGATGAAAAGACTTGAGCATCTCTCCTATGAGGAAAGGCTGAGAGATCTGGGACTGTTCAGCGTGAAGAAGAGAAGGCTCATCCCTGTATTAATATATAAATAACTGAAGTGAAGGTCCACATGGGATGGAGCCATCAACCCTTCCCTTCTATTACTTCCATCTCTAGTAGTGGCTCACATTGGATGCTTATGAAAATAATATGCCATCCTATTTCATAGAGCAATGGTTCCTTTCCTCTGCCCAACCCTCCTGCAACCTTTCAACTTCCTGTAAATTGTGGTCTGGGGATTCCCAATTCCCATCATTGTGCTTAACGGCCCTCGATGGAAGTATCAGTCACGAATTTGTCTAATTGCTTGTGAAACCATTCAGACTTTAAGCCTCCACACCACTCTGCAGCAATGAATCCTGCAACTTAATTATGCACATCATGAAGTACTTCCTTTCATTTGTCTTACAGCTACTGCTTGATTGTTACTGAATATACATTTGCTCTTATGCTATGAGAAATAATAGCAAATAATTATTCCTTATTCACCTTCTCCATTACATTCTTGATTTTATATACTTGACTGTTTCTCCACAGTCATTCCTCTTCTAAACTCAAGAAGTCTTTTTCACTTAAACTCTCTTCACACAGTTGATCGTTCCCCAGGACACAAAATCACTACGGACTTATACAAAGGCATGATGTTTTTATGCCTCCTTCTCCTCCCCTCTTCATTCCTAGCTCTATCAAAACCATCCTACAACTCCTCCTCTTCAAGCAGGAAGAATTTTGTTTTAAACTTTCTGTGTGCAGAATCTGTTCCATCCTGTACTTAATGCTACTACATCATTTCTGAGGCTGGGAGACCAGAACTCCATTCACAGGATGAAAGGAAATGGCCTCAAGTTGCACCAGGGGAGGTTTAGATTAGATATAAGGAAAAAGTTATTCATGGAAAGGGTTGTCAGGCATTGGAACAGGCTGCCCAGGGAAGTTTTGGAATCACCATCCCTGGAGGTGTTTAAAAGACCTGTAGCTGTGGTGCTTAGGGACATGGTTCAGTGGACTCAGAAGCGTTAGGTTAACAATGACCTTAAAGGTTTCTTCCAACCAAAACGATTGTATGATTCTATGCAGGCACAATACACAGCAGTACAAAGGTGTTGCGTTTTGTTCTCAGGAAGATGCTGTACAGAAATATTCTATTTTTATCCCAGATGTTAAAATCTAAGCTTTTTCTTCATGGAAGTAGGAAGACATAGAAATAACCCATGTCAAGAGAGAGAGAATACATTTGAGTTTCACTTCAATCAATAGACACCTTTGTAAACAAATCTCAAAACAGACTGGAGATGCTTCTACAACAAATAACAGTCAAAAATTCATACAGGTTAATAAAACGTCAATACCACCTTGGAAAAACATCTGTGTCTCTCTTGGATCATTTATTATCACTTAATGATGCAATGGCAGATAGTATGTTTTAAGGTATTGTTTATGCCAAGTATGAAAGGCAGTTCTTAATTGAACCACGCACAAGCTTAGGTCGCCTCATTCTGTTGCCAAAGTGCAGCATTGAACCACGCACAAGCTTAGGTCGCCTCATTCTGTTGCCAAAGTGCAGCAGACAACAAAAACTGTTATCTGGATGACCAAATTAGCATTGCAACAACATACGCTAGAACTAAAAGATGGTCGTACTGTTTCATCAGTACTCATCTATGGAGTATTGTGCTCTGTGGGCAAATTCAGATCACGAGTTTCAGATTTTTGATTTTTTTTCTTTTTAAGCTCTAGCCTTTCTCTGCTGTACCAAATTCCAGGACCTTCATGTTTTGGAATGGAGCTATCTAGCAAACAGTTACATTCTACTACCATGGACAATTCTTTAGCCATTTTCTCCAGATGGCTTGTGTACAGGTCTTTGAAAAATTCCTTCTCACCTAGATCAAGCCTGGTCCAGAGATGAAGATCTGAGCAGCTCCATCCTCTGAAGATCCCATGTGCTCTGCCCCTCAAAACTCCTGTGAGCAATGCAATATGTGAGGACACAATAGCTAATTACAAGACCATGAACTCTTTCCTCTGTTAAATTACATAAAGGACAGACTAATCTGGGACTGTCAGTGATACATCTACAGAATCAGCCATATGGCTCCCCTCAGTTCAGCTGTCACAGAAGTTAGAAAGTGTGTAATAAGCAGACAAGAGACTTCAAAAGACAAGTAGATCCTATGGCTCAGGGTGGTTTCTGTTCTCCAGATCTGGAGAACTGTATGCCATCTCACACAATGCTGTGTAACCCGTGTACAAAGTTGATCAACACTCCTGTTTAAAGATAATCCTTAAGATCCAGATCCTTCTCCGCTAGCTGGAGATATGTAATTTGGGCATCTCCATCAGATGGTCAGAGGTAGCCAGGTGGAGTGACTGCTCTCTTGTAGAGCTTTTCTCCTCTACAGACTTGAAAGAGATTGGGCACCCAGCACCCCCATCTAGACGCCTTTCTGCATATTTACTACACCCAGTATGACAGCTTGAGGTCTGATTCATTATTTAAGAAATCCAAATAGCTTAACTGCTGTTGATATAAAAACATTGTAAGATTGCAGTGAATAAGAATGTCCAGGCCCAGACAATCTCAAACTCTTCAGTCAAAAATTATAATAATCTCTGTGCCTTATTTCATCATGTGCAAGCAGTGATTATAGCACTATCTCGCTTCACAGGGATGCTCTAAAGATTGTTTGCAAAGATCTAAGAAGTTGTTGTTATCAGGGAGGGGAGGGTGGTTTTTTTCTAATGTGCCTTTGATAATATCCAACAATGAGGGCTGCAAAGAAGAGCTCAGGGAGATGAAAAGATTGTATCTGCTGTAGCATGCTGCTGTCATACATTAATGACGCATAAGAACACACAATGAACACGAGCAAACAGCAAGTGCATGTTCAGTCAACATGACTAACCCTCAGGGATGGAGGAGATGGGGATTTTGCTAATGACAAGATGCTCGGAGAGTCTTCATATTTTCAAGAATGTTTTCCTAAAATGTTTTCAAATTTTTTTTTTGTATTGAAAAGAATGATACAGAAGCATTTGTCTTTCTTCTTACCCAGTAAAAACAAAGTAGAGAGACAAAAATTTCACTAGAATTTAATTTTTGATCACACTATAAATACATTTTCTGTCCTACTTGCAGATGGGGGAAAAAGCAGATTTACAAACATTAGCAAACCAGGTTAATTTCACGTCTCTATAGGCCACAGAAGTCATCCCTCAGTGAAACAAAGGTGAGTCATAAAACCAAATGCCTTAAGTATAACCCATTCAACAGAACATTGCATGGCTGAAGCGCCAGTATTTGATGAAAAGAAATAATTCCTTCAGCAATTGGAGACTTCTTTACTACTTTCTGAAAAATGCATAACAAAAATCAACATAAGTGAATATACCACACAATGTATCATCTCAACAACAAACAAGTTTCATTGAATTCTTCAGGATTACTTCATAAATTAAGTCTGATGAGATGCCCAAATAAGTCATGCCAGAAACATCTGAGATATACACTCTTTTTATAAATTTTCATTATTTAGAGTTCCTGTGAAAGTATGTTGAGTTTTCTGGTTTTTAAAAGCGGTTCCCCAAGTGTTCGCAAGCCTATAATCACAGAAGCGTGTATACTGTATTTTAAAATATGTTAATATTTTCAGTGTTTTGTCTAGGATATAAAGGTAGTCACGTAAATCTATTTTACAATGTCTGTTAGGGTGGCAAAAGTGTAACCAGTTACTGATCCTGGACCAGAGGCCTCAAATACCAGATGTGTATGAACACTGCATAACATTACAAGTAACAAGCACTTTTTGAAAACACCAAGCCTTACCTTCTAATTCTGAGAAGTGTCATGATCTTTTTCATATCCTAAGTTATACAGTTTTAGCACAGCAAAAAGGGGAGAATACACTACCTGACTTTCAAATCACTCTTCTCATTTGAAAGCAGGTATTGCCTCCACTACTTCATAAGGAAATAAAAGAAATCACTCAAAGCACTCGTGCCACATGTAGCTCCATCAGACAGCTGGTTATGATTAAATTCTACCACAGCTTACTGACTTCAATAAATTCTAAGGCATGCGGAACAGGATGGTAAGTTCTCACCCAAGAATACCAACCATTTTCTGTAATAGCTGGATGATGTGGAGTGATTCAGTATTACTCATGGGACATTTTAAAAGACAATCTTAGTCATGGCTTGTATGCAGATTTGGACAGAGTCATTTGCAAATTTACCAAGGGGATAGTGGAAGGTACCTAGAAACATTTGTGATACATTCTTTTTCTTTCACAGTAATCTAAGAAAACCTTGAAGAGTATTTTCTCCTATTCACAACTACCTTGTCAATTTTTCTTCAAAGCATTTTAATCAATGTTGTGTGATAGCCTGCTTTATGTCAAACAGAATGTGCGAATCACCCTGATTTGTTCCTCTGTAAATATCAGGTGATCCTGGTTCAGCACTTCATGGCACAGAATTATCACGAAGGCCAGAAACATAGCCTTCCCAGATTTTTTTCCCTTAATCTATTTCTTTACAGTTTCCATAATGCACTATACAAGGTGGCATCACTAAGGCACAGTTACTTGCTTTTGAATACCTGACCAAATTTAAGCCTATCACATACCCAGACCATTATTTATTTCTCAGTTTATTCTTATTGGGTGGATATGTTTTTAGATCTTCCCACTGAAGGTTTTCTGATTTCATACAGCAGTTCTGCTTAAGCATATTATTGATGGGCTCTCTTTAAGGAGAATAAGGTGCAATTTAGTAGAATCTAGCCTATTTTCCTTTAATCTGCTAACACATACCACATGAAAAATCAGTCTCATCAATATCTTTTTATCCATGATATAGAAATATAATTGACATGATGTAAAATCCCAGCCATATAGGTAAAGATGAAATTTCAATACAACACCTGAAAGATTTCAACACAAGATTTAAGTTTGTATGTAATATGTCCACTCTCATTGAATCTATTCAATTACTTCCATAAGGTAGTTATCAACACATGCTACTAAAATAAGTTGAAGATTGTACATTCTATTATACACTTCTATCTAGATAAATTAGCACTAAATATCACTGACTAATACTGCTGGGAAAAACTTCACAATCAGAAGAATATAAGATTGAAAAATTAGAGCATTAACCTTTCCTGTATTCTGATATTCATGCAATTATTAATATACTCCTGCTTTTACATGCAAGTCTGATTCTTTGAGAATAACATTAAACTTAATATATGCAGAATAGGAAAATAATCAGAAATTCTATAGCTGATAGATCCAAAGGAGCGTTTAGTGGATTTTTGGTGCACAAATCAAGAGTGCGATGCAACCTCTACTTTTCATCTTCTCCCCACAATGCAGTTCCTAAATTAATTGGTCTTTCAACATAACTGTTTCCTAAGTATCTTTAGGGTACACATTGTGCACATATTTGGTTGTCTCCAGAATTAAGAAACTGACTACCCATCTGATTACATCAGGTTTGGTACCATGAAACTACAGAGAGCATTGCAAGAGCTCCCCCAAAGAACAAGTCACTACGTAAGTCCACAGCATCCTACTAAGTACCAACTTCACATGGCTATCCCCAAAAAAGAACTAATTATTTTCTTTATAAAACTGAGCTGCTGGAAGAAAAGTTTTGCCACTTATCAGCCTCCCATGCTCATCTCTCCCTGCAGACTGCAGAATTAAAATTCATTAATCTTACCAGCTCTGTAGCCCCAGGTTAGACTGGAAAGGCCACCTTGTCCAAGTCTGGTTGAAACTCAGCTACCAAAGCCACAAAGAATACAAGAGGCATGGGGGTGTATTGGCCATCATTGACAGGGGTGGGGAGGAAGCTGCTGGGGTGACCTGTGGAGGAGGTGGCCAGGGACTACCCCACGCCAGAGTCACAGGCACTTCAGCAATGGACAAAACAGACCCACTACCTACCAAAACCAGACAAATCAGAGGAGTATCTGGCACCTCTGCAAAAATATATTTAAGAAAGGGCAGTAACCTCTAGGAGCAAGGAAAGACACTGGAGAGAAAGGAGAAACAAGAGCAGATGCCTGAGCAGGGGCAGACACACAATGGACAAAAGTAGCAGGAACACCTCTGGGGAGACTACACTTCGTGGAGAAACCCACACCGGAGCAGGTACAACCTCCGAGAAGCACTGGAGCCCACAGAAGAACACATGCCAGAGGAGGTACAACCTCTGAAAGAGACTGCAGCCCGTAGAGGAACCCACATCGGAGCAGGTAGAGCTCCTGAAAGGGACTGCGGCCACCGGAGAATCACCATTTAAGATCCATAAGGATCTATAGGGACCCATAATCTTCCACCTAACATGTCATACACAAAATTTGCCACTCAGCTACAGTTGTCCACAGGTGGTCTTCCAATTTTACCCTTTCAAGATAAGTTGAAAAATATGGATTCAGTATAGTGAAAGTCGAAAGCTCTTCACCTCCTTGTTTGACATTTCTATCAGGTAACAAGCACTCCATTCCTTTCCACAGTTCTTTTTCTTCCACAGTCTTCCCTTTCTAGGTTTCCTCTGTGCCATTTCTGAAGCTTTATGTTCCACACAACTTTCTTTTTCAATGTATTTGGGTAAACAGGCTGGAGATCCAGTTCCATATGCTTTAGGTCTCCCCTCAGACTCAGGAAAATCTGCCACTTAAATCCTGGCAAATTTCTCAGCAGTCCTTCAATATCTAACCTCCAACCTTCAATCCCATTAAACTACAGCCCTCTAAATGCTTTTCTTCAAATCTGATAGCTGGAGTAGTCTGAATGACACAATCTTTAAAAACACAAAACTACAGAAACTTCAAGGAACTTGCCTTGTCAATAGTCAAGCACATTTAACAGTCAGGCTACAAGCATAACACCTGCTCAAAAGTTGCTCCTAAAGTCACTGATTTTTAACTGTTTCTAATAATCATGAGTACTACTCAGCACTGTATTAGTGTCCATCTCTTGTCACTGCCTCAGCTCTTGCCCTTCATCTCCACCATGCCTACAACACCACCGATCATACTGACTTACTGGTCTGGCCAGAGGACCAGCAGAGACAGATACAATTTTTGCTTGCTCCACCTATTCTGCATAAGTGCTGCTAGGAGACTATTTAGGCAGACATTTCTACACATATACTTCTTGTGGTTAAATGTTAACCTATGTGTAAGAGCAGCTGTACCGGGTAAAAGCAAATGTAAGCCTAAGCAACCCCCTCCTTCTAATAGCAGCTGTAGGAGATGCTGAAGAAAACAGCATTAAAAACGTGGGGGAAGCATGCAACTCAAACTTCCAGTTTTCAGCAATCTGTATTTTAGAGACTTCTGAAGATGAATCATCTGTATACTTCATTCTGTTTATCAGTCTTTGATTTACCCTCCCTGTCAGTGGACGTTTAGATGTTTGTCCTTTGCAAAGAGATCATCAGAATAATCAGGTACAGTATGAAAATTATTTCCATTCATTTATTTTAGAGATGCTTCCTGTTAATTTTACTGAATATCCCCTGGCTTAGTGTTCTCCAAGATGATGACTTTTCTATTTTTTTTTTAATATTTATATATATATATAATCAGTTTATTCACAACCACTTCTTTTGTAAACTGGAGAGCCCCCGGTCTACTAATCTGTCTTTGTACAGTCGCCATTTCCTACTTGAGGTGCAAGTACATAATACATTTATAAAACATTTTCTATTTTGTTCTCTCCTCCTCTCTTAATCATTTTTAACATTGTTCTGAATGGTACTAAGCACAGCACTAGTATTTTCAGCCTCCTATCACAACGATTTCCAGATCTCTTCTCCAAGTGCTAATGGATAATTTACAGCCCATCACTGTGTTAGCAGCAGTAGTTTTATCCCCTATGCACTACTTTGAATTTATTGCTACAATTTCATTTGTTGCGTTATTGCTCAGGCACTGAGTGTCATGAGATTCTTCTGTAATTCTTTGGTTTTAATTTAATGCTCTAATTATTTGATGCTACAGAATTATATCTTTTCACTACTAGTCCTTTTTCCAGATTCAGGAATATGCTGAACAGTACATATTCCAAGAAATGCTATTAGATCCCGACCATAATTTCTTGCCATAACAAATCTGTGGCAACTCCCCACAAAGAGATACAGTTTTAACTCCATATTATTCCCAAGTTGAGTTTGCTAACAAAACTCAGCTCTACATAGTTCTGTTCAACAAAATAATGATGCTATCTCTGAGATCCTAAAGCCTCGAAGAAATTAATGACTGGAAAAATTGAATTCATGATCACCGAAAGAAAATGAGGGAAGATGGGGGATGAGTGTATTTCAGTGACTGCTGTGATTCCTCAGAGCTCTTCAGCGGTTCCCCCTGCTTTCTCAAACACTTCAGACATCGCCAGTGTGAACAACCGAATATTGCTTTCAGAAAGCGTCGATCTTCACACAGAAATGTTTTGGCCAACTCGGCCCAGACTAAGGCAGCAATTCCACGACTAGCAGCTAACCTAGCAGCTCGCTATTGCTACAAGAGCAACAATTCTCCTCTTCCTCTACTCACACAAACCTTCAGCATCAGCTCCAGCGTGTTTTACATGTTCTCACGAGCTGACTCAACTCACTTGCAAGAAGGAAATTTAATCTATTTCACTAGCCTGGTTTTTCCCCAGGCTAGTGAGTTTAAGTGTTCAGCAAAGCGGCTGGGTGAGCATCAGAGACATTGGGTGGGAGCACAACCAGCCCCTTGGAGACAAGTTCCTCCTGTCTCACGCAGCCCCACACCATCCGGGGCAGGGGGAAGCAAACTGCAACAGCCAGGCTGCCTCTCTGCATCACGAGACATTCAAACATTATATACTTGCTCAAAAAGAGAAGTTGCCTTTTCAAACTGAGCCTTAACTACATTACCAGAAAATAAATGAGAAGCATCTTTGAAATCGTATTAATAAATTCCAAAATCATGTTTAGAATTGCTACATCAAATCAGTCATCCCCAAATTATCATTTATTCCTCTGGGAAATATGATGATTAATTGCCTGTAAATTCCCAAAGACACTGAATACTAATAATATCACTATTTATGTGCATTTACTTTAATTAAACTGTAAACAAGCCTCTGGTCTTGGGTCTTAAATGTCTATTCCGTGTTCCAGGGAAACTGTTATTAGGTCTTGTGGTCAGAATATTATTTTCCCATCAATATTACAATAATTCTCTGCAATTACTTAGTGCCTATGATCTGTGCACGCCAAAGTGCATTTACATTCATCATACAATCTGGTCATGGCAATATTCACAGGAATACAAGCTTTGGAGTGATTCGGGCTGCTATAAGAATCATCATGTATATTAAAAAAATACAAAAATAATTTAAAAAGTCACTTGAGTGAATGCATTCAACATCTAATGCCTCTCCAGAACCATGGCCTGATGCCTGTCAGCTAAAACCATGACACTGGGTACCCCAATCCCAACTTAATCACATCTTTATTAGGTGGGACACAGATGAATCTGCTCAGAGCCACAGTGATCGCGCTCCTAGAGCAGCTGTCCGAGCATTAGTTGCCTTTGGCTACTCCATGACATTGCATTAATCACATTCGATGGCTGATGCTGCTCCGAGTTATGCCAGCTGAGTGGTAACTAATTCATCCTGCTCTCAGCAATCAGGCTCTAATGCAGCTAAATCTCCCAGAAACGTGTAGTCAATTGTTATTAGATTATTACTAGAGCCTCCCTGACCTTTGGTGTCTTGAAATTAAGCTGCTCAGGGACTGAAATAAGCATCTCATTTAGGTGCACAGTAGTAATCTCATCTTAAAGTATAATGACTGGAAGCCATTTTTAAGTATTTCCTAAGGTATTTGAAACTGTTGCTTAGTAGTTGACATTTCCAAATTACGTACCTCCCGAACTACTCCATATGGCGGAAAATGGCATTTAATTCAGCTTACCATGCTCTCGGCTACGTGGAACTTAACTCCTTTTGTTACAAAACTTTTTAGCACCCCATTGCAACTGATCATCAGGGCTTTAAGACCTGTTTATCTGGAGACAGGCACTTAGTTCCTTATACTGTGTCCAGGTATATAGGAAGGTAAGTATCAAAGAACTGTGTTTCTTCATCTTTTCTAATTTCCACTGAATTTCCATAGAAATAGCATAACAAACTTCCCAAACCCCTGCAACTGGAATCAGAGAAGTGTGAAGGGGAAAGAATTGTCTGCCTGACCTAAACCAAAATATTATTCACCACATTTATAAAACTTTACGATCTACAGAGAGGAGTATGGAAGACTGTGAGTGGTTTACTTGGGAGGACAACTTTCTGGCCTGAACCCTTTTCTAGCAAAGATACAAAGATGTAACATTCTGAAAATCTGAGAGAGCTGAACTCTAAGAGGATGAAGTGAGGAGATCATAGCTAAGTTTACACCTTACAGAATTAAGCCCGGTTCCCATCAGTTGTGATCTTTTGGACCTATTAATTTCATTGATGATACATTTACATCAATGTTATTTAACTTCAGTTAACAGATTGATACATTTTCTAAATGTTTCTGAATATACTCAATTACTTGCTTAGGGTAACAAAGCAAGGCCAAGTTGACTTGCATACCTTACAACCAAGACTAAGGAAAATTTATGACTGTCTGCTGAGAACTTTTTCTACTTAGTTTCTTCAAACAAATCTGTTTATTAAGCAGTTTAGGACATAATACAATAGAGCTTTGTAATATAAAACTGACAGGACTTTAAATAGAAGTTTTATCGATTTGGCAGTCACTCTAAGCATCAAATACTTTTGCAGAGATGCTGTAGACATACACAGGTGTTGTAAAAGTATCTACAGGTGAGAAGTCCCCCAACTCTGCTGCAATTTCTTTTGAATATTTTATTGCCTTCCCACCTTAACTTTCAGTTTCACATACTGAAACATTCATTAGTCAATAATAATAATAATAATAATAATAATAATAACAAGAAGTAGTAGTAGTAGTAGTAGTAGTAGTAGTAGTAGTGTGAACAGAAAGCACCAGTCTCTCAAAGAAAAGGAAGGATCTGAAAAGCTGGAATAGCAACAAATTTAAAAATACCTGTTCTTTACACTGGCAGAGTTAGACAACCCAGTGCAGAGGCGAAAAACCTACTGATGTCAAATACTGAAAGGACACACTTGCTCACCATCTCTACCTGCAAGATGGTCCTTCAGACTCAAAATTCAGAAATGTACTCTGTGTACCGCAGCATGACAAATACACTATTTGGCTTAAGACCCCTTTGAATTATACTGTCATTTTGTATTTTCAAAACAGTCAATACTCTTCTACTACAATCTTCAAAATAAAGGCAGAGTTTAAGGAATGATGCATGATCTTGGGAAGGTCATCTTCCCTCTAGTTGTGAAATTTCATTTAGGCCTGGTTTTAATCTGTGAGGAAATACAACAGATGATGCTTTGGGACTGGGGACAGGAATAGATGACCATCCCAGAAACTTGTTTCGTGACTTTAACATCTGCTGCTGACCTCTATGTGTAGTAAGATAGCAAATTAACCCTCATTACACTTGCAAACCTTGCAGAACAAGTGCAAGCTACTATTAATGCCATAACCATCCAGAGCAAGATGTCACAACACCATCTTACAGAAGGGCAGTAAGTGGTAAGACACTGTTAACTGAACTCCACCAGAAACAGACTTTGTCCCACATTTCTCTTGCGGAGGGAAAGGAAGACAGAGACTATTTTCTTGATATACTGAAGCTTTGTAATTAACTGGTTCAGTCTTTAGCAGGTGTGGTCACAACAAGTGAGGTTTGCTGTTATTGAAGAGACCATAACAATTTTCTTTACCTTTCATCACAACCTGCAGTGCTGGTAAATCATAACATGTTAAGGGACTGCAGTAATAACATGACCAAGCTCACTCTTTGACAAACATATAGCTCTTGAAGTCCTTCAACAGAAACAGTATGATAGCAGCATAAAAGAGTAAATAAAATTATAAAGTTGTTTTTTATAGGAGATAAATCTGAAACCTACTCAGATGCTATTTGAAGGAACATAAAGAAGATAAAGAAGTGTAAGAAGTGAGAAGAACAAATGATACCTGTAGGTGTTGCATAACTGGCTTCCTTCTCCTAGGGACAACCACAACAATAAAAATTAGTCTCAATTGCCTTGTCCGCTCCTCCTACAGATCCCAGATAGAAATTTGATGGGGTAGTTTGGACAGCAGAATAATTTTAAAGCCCAGACTTACAGGAACCAAGGCCATCCCATTCAGAAAACTGGAAGAAAAATTCCACCCAGCCATCCATACTGTCTGCTCAGTTGCAATAGTCTATAATGCACAAATGCAGTATCTTGGTGTTCATATTAGCAAGGTAAGAAAGTAATTTTCCCTGTTGCCCAGACTAGAAGAAATCAAGCTGCTCGCTTTGTTTTTATAACTTGAAGACTCAACTGTAAAGACTGGCAGGGGCAGAAGGCCAAAGATTTCAACAGACAGAAGACTTGGCAGAAAGTCAACAGACATGTGGTACCATCAAAGGACAGACTGCAGGAATTAAAAATAAAAATCAAGAGGATTAGTGGACTTGAATAACAGTAGAAGAGTAGAATCAGATCATCTTTTCCTGACATGGTCCTTAAATGAGATTTAGATCATCCTCAAAGCATGCACAACAGGTGAGTGGTTAAATATACATGAAATAATACAGATCCTGCCTGCCTGCCCTTTGAAGTGGCACTAGAGCATCTGTCCCACCCCCTACCTGAGGCTCCAGACTGACCTCGAACCAAAGCACACGCAGGGCTGTGGAGAGGAATATGCATCTCTACAGTTTGCTCGGCAGACATTGCCAAGTGTATCTCTTCTTGATAAATCACTAAAACGTACATGATATAAATAATTAAATATTTCTCCCTGATGTCTACAAAGTGTAACTAACGCAAAGAGGCCAGCAAACAGATATTTCAGAAACCAAATGGTAACAAGTGGTGGGGAATAGATAAGTCTGCATTAGTGCTATCATACTCAACTACAGTAAAATATAAAACAAAGCCATGAACTGCTCATGTCCAACAGGACAAAACATCTAAAGGAATTGCCATAACCAAGACAGACAGTTCATGAAGCCTGCAAAGACAGCAATGCCAATTAAGTTGGAAACCATTTCCCTGTAACCTAGACATCATTTCTTTATTATCACTAACCAACAGTGCTGAACTAAATCCAGCTTACTGCTCTAGTATGAAAAATATCTGAAACCAAAATCGAAATTTTACATGTTCTACAGAAAACTCAAATGTATCCACAACCATTTTGAAAGGTTCTCAAACCAAGACAAAACTGCAGTTCTTTTTGGATTCCAACTTTTTGCCACTCTTACTTGTTCCTATTGAAAGCAAATATATGAGCTGCAGGCACTGAATAAAGAAGGGCTTATTCTGAATCTGTCACAGTTCAAGAAAATAATTCATAAAACAGTGGTTTATATTAGCTTTTGAGATTAGAAATTCTACAAGCCAGTGTTCGGTCAATATTTCCAGATTCTATTTTCAAAAAAAAAGTAAGATGTGTGCCAAAAAGCAATCAGGTAAGCCTATGTGTTATTTTTAGCTGCCATGATTTTTATTAATTAACCAATATCATGATTTAAGATTAAGTTTTTTCTATAGAGAACCCAAACCAAAAATATGAACTTCTACCACGTGTTGCAGAATTAAGCCTTTCTGTTCACAAATATCACAATTACTTTTGCAAATATGCTGCACTCAAATTGGATGAGAACCAAGTCATCACTATGTCCACACGATACTTCTCAGACAACCTTTAAAAATGTTGTGTGAGCCGGTACAGGCAGGACACAGGAACAACGACAAAATCACGGATGAAATGCTAAGAGTACATTTATTTTGTTACCTCATAAACCAGGGGATCCCCAAAGCAGCACCTGTGCAGAGACACACAGGTGGGGACACAGGCACTGAGGAGCTCAGTCCATGCTAGAGGATCGCTCCATCTGCCTTTTTCACCTGTATTTGAAGGATTCAGCCAGGAAAAGTTCTTTCCACTGTGCTTTGATCTTCCTCATAGCAGAGAAGGAGTCTCAAGCGTGTTTTGATAAGGTGCCTCTATCACAGGCCTGTGTTATCTAAACATAGAGGTTCTATTTGTCAAGCACACAAGACTAAATAATAATTAGTATGATATATGTGTTTTTCTACACTCCAGGTGCAAGTCACTTGAGCGTGTTTACAGTCCTCCTCACCAATCTTCCTTTATATTCCCGCAAATGTTGTCCATCAAAAAAAGTACTTTAAATAAGCTTCAAACCTTAGAAAATCTACACAGATAAAAATAAAAGGTATACAGGAGAGATTTTCTTCCCTGTTGCAGAAGGAAAGGGGAAAGGAGGCTTTTTCCCAACTTGGGCCAGAGAAACTTTTTATTAATATTTATCTTGTTGATAAGTCTACCATAATATCACTTGTACCACTGTGGTATTGCACTATCATCGCACCATCATAGTATGAACAAGCTGGTCATGAGAACATAACAGGGCTTAAAATGCACTGATACTATTGCAAGATTTAAATCAGTATGAGGTCAATCAAGCACTGTGTCCATTTACTGAACCACTGGAAATGATGACCAGTGACACAGATCTCTTACAGCTTTTTTAGATTTGAGCAAGTTTGATAAAACTTTACGTAAAGAATATATTCATTCCTCTCATGCATTAATTTTGAAGGTTGGAAAGGATAAGAAAAACTAGCATGGTTAATTACATGCAAACAGATCTGATATTATGTTATTTGAACAAAAAAATCGACCATTCAAAATAGCACAAACAGTCGGTGCTGAGATGGATTAGTGGTAAGTAATTCTCCCAATGCTTTCTCATAACAGCCAATCAAATAGTTTGCAAAACTGCAGGAAAGTTGTCCTGTATTCCTCTAGGAAACTCACATTGTCATTTAGTTTGTAACCATTCCACCATACTGGGCATCCTCTATTTCATTACCCTCATTAGAGCTGTCACTAACATGTTATAAGCAGATCCTTAACATCTTCTATTTCTTTTGATGAAGAGACCACCACCTTGAGCTACTGAGATTTTAAGGATGGGTCTGCATTACCCAGCCAAAACAAAGATCTCACACATTGCAGAATAGGACATAAAATACCTGTATATGAGAATAGGACTTGCTCTGACTCCAGCCTACTTACAGAACCCAGTTGCTGATGGTGTAACACATTTATGCTTCCAAAACGCGTTTGTGGCTGGAAGATACCTGCAGAGCTATAGTGCAGTTACTCTGAGTTGCTTTCTTGGTGAACTTAGTCCTCTCAGGATTTAGGCTGATGGAGTAAAAACACAACAGTCTGCTTTTGTTCATAGCTGGCCAAGCTGTGTTGATTCAACAAAATATTAGCAGTGATTTCTTTTTATGCTAGTATCAGTTTTCTAATCCATAGCATAGGTATAAACCTTCAAGATGGGCATCTTTTGAGTCTAATAAAAGCCTTTAGCAAACAGTGTTGGCTTTGCAATTCTTTTCCCCCAAAGCAGTGAAGTTTTTAAGGACAGGTAAGATACTAAGATACAAGCTTTTTAGTGATTAAATGCTTCTTCACCAGTCCAATAACCAACTGCAACAATTTCCTGTAGGTTTGCTCAATCTCTTGTTCCAGCAATAGTGTAGGTGTAACAGCAGTTTTTGTTCCGCAAGCCGATGTTCTTTATCACCACTGTCCTTTGTTACTAAAAGATCTGAAAAGATGAGGGATTTCTGCAATATCATTGCAACATCCTGTGATACACACTTCAAAACACAGAAAGGAAATAAATTATCATTCTTGCCTTTTTTCCCCATAATTCAACATTAAGATTTTTCCACCCCTTTCTAACCATGCGCCTGTAACATTGCATTAATTTCTCTTTATCTGAATGTATTTTAGAACAAAAACCTCACTCTTCTCCTCTATTTCCTAGCTCTAGATATTTTCCTTGGTGCCCTTTTCTCTTTTTTTCAAAGGAACTCCCAATTTTCTGTCTATATTTTCCTCTCAGACCATAGTTTTCCTCAGTTCTGGGAAATCAGCCCTTTTGATATAAGCTTGTGATTGGACTTGTCCTCTGTTTGCCTATACTAAATATAATCAGGTCAGGATTGCTGGTCCCTAGGCAACCATCAGCTTCCAGTCCAGTGGTTAGTTCATCTTTATCCATCAAAATGAAACCCAGAATTGACTTATATATGCAATGCAATACCTTTTTGCCTTAGCAATTATCCTCTATTTTCTAGCAACAATAGCTTGTTTAATGTCCAGCTGCACAGATCTTCCACCACATGTCTCTTAAATTGAATCTCCCCATACAAGCACCATTTTACTGTGAATTACAGAGGTACTTAAAGTAACTCTTCTTTTCTGTGGTATCATTTGATGGTTGGTAACAGATCCCTCCAGCAGTATATCGATCCACATACATTCAAACCCGTGGTTACGTTCTCAGTAACTCTAAGGAAGGTAATGAGTCTTGAAAAAAACAAGAGCGCTACCTGACTTGTTATTCTCTCCATCCTTCTTAAAGTGACTCTAATTCAGCTCAAATGATTCTACCAGTTATATCCAACTTCTCATCACACCTTTGCTTGTTATCTAGACATGTACCATTATTGAAAAAGGAAGTGAAAAAAATATTCTTCATATTATATGGAGCTTCACTGCAATTTTTCTAGGTGTACCAAGTCACAGTCTGTAGTGTATTTGCCTTCCCTATCAAATTCTTATTAAAACAGTAATTTAAAACCCTCCTGGCTTTTTGCATTATGTTCTCAATCAGACAACTTTCTTCCTGCAAGATGCAGAACACCTTTTTTTCTGCGACTCCCCTGACTACAGATGCAATATAGGGTTCCACATAAAAAGGACTTATAGCATTATCTCCATCGTAGTACCTCCTGCTTAACCTGCAGCACTTTCTGGAGTCACAAAAAAGGAATACATAAATATCTCCAAACAGATCAAAATCATCCTACAAGTCTGGGATACTTTTTTCTTTTCTTTACACAAAGCATGTATTTGTCTTCCTCTTTGGAACTATTAAGAACCTGTATGGTGCCTATCTTTGGCTTCGCCAAGCATTGATGACAAAGATTAGTAATGCTGTTTTTTCCTAACTCAAGCAGATC
Organism: Nesoenas mayeri; assembly: GCF_963082525.1. Taxonomy (NCBI): domain Eukaryota; kingdom Metazoa; phylum Chordata; class Aves; order Columbiformes; family Columbidae; genus Nesoenas; species Nesoenas mayeri. The sequence goes on from NC_137541.1 coordinate 159,580,546, forward strand.
ATGCTCATTTTAAAAGTTTAAAATCAAGTGATAACACAGAATTCATAAAAGGCATGGGTTTTCTGATACATTAGTCTTTCCCTTATTTATAGTATTTAAACAGAATATTACAATGCAAACAAATAAATCCTGTTTCCTATACAGAGCTATGTTACATTGTTTATTTAAAATTCATACTTAAGTACTGCTTAACACCGATCATTTTTTAATCTTAACTAGTGTTACAGATCTTTTTGAAGTCCAAAATACAAAAGTATAGCCCTCCATTTTGATAAGAAAACATCTAGCTTAATTTTCAGCTCTTATCTCCTTGACTTTGCTGTTCTCTGAAAGGAAGCTGGCTACTGTCCAGCTTAACTCATGTAACATTTGTTGCTTATGTTTAATGTAATTGCAAACATGACATGCATTCATAATTAAGCCCAAAGTGTACGCCTAGAGCCTGAAGACATGCTGGAAAAATGCTAAAACAAGAGTGGCTAATCTCTTCAAGAGCAAAAATCGGAAAATACATTACTAATGAAAGTGAAACA